>NC_048567.1:17199876-17247376 GCF_013265735.2 Oncorhynchus mykiss | reverse complement strand
AAACCAGTGCATATTCCCTCCAAACCAGTGCATATTCCCTCCAAACCAGTGCATATTCCCTCCAAACCCGTGCATATTCCCTCCAAACCAGTGCATATTCCCTCCAAACCAGTACATATTCCCTCCAAACCAGTGCATATTCCCTCCAAACCAGTGCATATTCCCTCCAAACCAGTGCATATTCCCTCCAAACCAGTGCATATTCCCTACAAACCAGTGCATATTCCCTCCAAACCAGTGCATATTCCCTCCAAACCAGTGCATATTCCCTACAAACCAGTGCATATTCCCTCCAAACCAGTGCATATTCCCTCCAAACCAGTGCATATTCCCTCCAAACCAGTACATATTCCCTCCAAACCAGTGCATATTCCCTCCAAACCAGTGCATATTCCCTCCAAACCAGTGCACATTCCCTCCAAACCAGTACATATTCCCTCCAAACCAGTGCATATTCCCTCCAAACCAGTGCATATTCCCTCCAAACCAGTGCATATTCCCTCCAAACCAGTGCATATTCCCTCCAAACCAGTGCATATTCCCTCCAAACCAGTACATATTCCCTCCAAACCAGTACATGGATATTCAAATGTCTTGAGCGTATAGCAATAGCATTATCCCTTCCTGATGTGCATGGTAAAACAAAGAACACTTTATGTCCTGCCTCCCCCTACTCTTGATTTCTCTGCAGAGACCTCATACAGTGTGACCTCTTGGACCTCTTCCTCCACACACACACACACACACACACACACACACACACACACACACACACACACACACACACACACACACACCCTATTCCATGGCAGTGAACCTTATGATTGCCTCTCCTCATATGGTCAAGGGGTGGTAGTTTTTTCCATCCATCCATCCATAGTCAGCCACCAAGCCATGTGGCAGATTGATGTCACTTTGACAAACTCAGTATTGTTTTCTATATTGTACAAAATGTATTAGTGTCAGTTTGTTTCAGTTAGGGTGAAAATGTGGTGCTCAAGTTAGCATGACATCATGGAAGTGAATGTTTGTCTTTACCTACTGGTTGGTAGCCCTGCCTCTTGGGGCCTCCGAAAGGGTTTCGGCTGCCTCCAAAGGAGCCTCCATCGATGGATCCGTAAGACATCCTGTCCTGGTGGTTTTGGGTCTGTCTGGAACAGAGAGAACACAACAACATCAGTCGGATTGGTGGATATACTATATGGATCTGAGTAGGCTTTCAATATTCCTGGTTGGTAGATTCCTGGAATCATCAGGGGAAAAGATAGACATTTGCGATGTGGCAATCTCTGTGTGTACGTGTGCATAAATATAAGTGTGTGTATGAACTGAATCCCCGATCCCACAGTGACATTATGCATCATGACTCAGCCTCCCCCTCGTCTATAAGGAGGTGTGCAAAACATCACCGAAAAGGTTAAAGAATGCATAGTGAATGTTTGTTCTATCCAAGACATGGACACACAGGTGACATGATGAGATCTATGAAGCACTGTGTCTACCAGCATCACAACCAAAGGTCACATGGTATCATGATTTCATAAGCTGTCCTGTAAGACATTCAGCCCTCTGTGAATAGCAGGCATTGAACTAAGTAGGCTTGTAATTGTGTTCTAATGTCATTGTCCAGCTGTCCTTTTGTGGTATTGAAGCCAGTCTGGTCTTGTCTGGCACCCGGGTCTGGGTATGTGAACACTGGCATTCATGACTGTCTCATAAGGGTGGCAAAGGAACAGAGAGAGAGGGAGCAGAGAGGAATAGAGAGAGGAGAGGAGATGGGGAAGGACAGAAGGATAAAATGAGAGAAGAGAGGTATAGAGAGAGGAGATGGAGAGAGGGGTAGAAAGAGAGAGGGAGATGAGAGAGACAGAGAGAGGAGATGGAGAAAGGGGTAGAAGGAGAGAGGAAGAGGAGAGAGACAGAGAGAGAGGAGATGGAGAGAGGGGTAGAAGGAGAGAGGGAGAGGAGAGAGAGAGGAGAATGGGGGATTCAGTCCCATCTTCAATGGGAGACAGAGGATCAGATTCACTGGAACCAAATGGTCATTTAATCTGATTAATTTTTATAGAGCAGCAAGATTAATTACTGTTGGCAGACAATAAACGATCTCTCTCTGCTCCTCTTGAATCCCAGCCCAGTCACTAGTCACTGTAGTGCCTGATTCTCCAGCCTTCTGAAGTGTGCATAGGCAATCCGTGCTCTCACTCTGAGCAGGACATAGAAATACACAGATTTTCAGACCAACTTTCTCAGACACATTCTCTTTTGTTTTCCCACATTCTATATAGGAATATATACACACTTGTATGTGTGTATACCACACACAGAAACAAACACACACACACACACACACACACACACACACACACACACACACACACACACACACACACACACACACACACACACACACACACACACACACACACACACACACACACACACACACACAGATCCTATAAGTGTCTCTCACAGTACAGCCAGTCACCCTTGTGAAGAGTGAGGTCAGAGCAGAGCAGATGACTGCATGGTGTAGTGACACAATGAGTGGATGGTGTCCCACTGTGTCATTACTCATTGCCTTAGTGTTCCTGGTCCCTGTACCAGCTAGCCCCACGCACCCCTGGCCTTCACCCAGCCTCTCCCTCTTTGCCTGGCCTGGTGATGTCATCAACACTCGCCCTGGTCTCTGACTCACAATAGAGCTCTGTGATTGGCTGAGCAGAGAGTGTCCTGACTGATACATCACTCACCATCTTGTCTCTGAGGCTGGTGGTCGTATATAGACATGGGGTTCGACTTGAGATTGCTTAGTACTACTACAGTAAATCTACAGTACTAGACAATAGGCAAATAAAAATTGAATCAAATGTGGGGGAACATTATTACGATATAACATATTTTCAACTATCAATAATAAAGCAGCCATGAGTTCCCTGGTGATGGGAGCATCTCTCTCTCTCTTTCTCTCTCCCTCTCTCCCCTCTCCATCCATCTTTCACCCTCTCTCTCACTCTCTCTCGTTCTAATCTCTCTCTCTCCATATTCCTTTTATTCATTTGTCGGCATAAGAAGCGTCTAATTGCAGCTCAGGCAGAGTGAGCCAGAGAGCTTTTCAAACAGCCCTCGGAAATCAAATTAATTGTTTTATGAGAGAGATAAGTCTAGTGTCAATTACACATCTTACATAAAGTTGTGAGATTAAATAATAATGGATTGAAAACCATAGGGAAATATGTGTGTGTGTGTGTGTGTGTGTGTGTGTGTGTGTGTGTGTGTGTGTGTGTTTGTGTAAGCAGGTGAGTATGTGTTCAAATCAAATCAAATTGTATTCGTCACATGCGCCGAATACAACAGGTGAAATGCATACTTTACAAGCCCTTAACACTTATTTTTCTTAAAACTGCAACGTTTTAAGTAAAAAATAGAAACATAACAAATAATTAAAGAGCAGCAGTAAAATAACAATAGTGAGGCTATATACAGGGGGTACCGGTACAGAGTCAATTAGTCGAGGTAATTGAGGTAGTACAGTATGTACATGTACTGTAGGTAGAGGTAAAGTGACTATGCATAGATAATAAACAGAGAGTAGCAGCAGCGTAAAATAAAGGGTATGGGGGGGACAATGCAAATAGTCCAGGTAGCCATTTGATTAACTGTTCAGGAGTCTTAGGGTTTGGGGGTAGAAGCTGTAAATAAGCTTTCCTGTTGGAAGGTGAACCTTCACCCCAGTCTGAGGTCCTGAGTGCTCTGGAGCAGGTTTTCATCAAGGATGTCTCTGTACTTTGCTCCATTCGTCTTTCCCTCAAGCCTGACCAGTATCCCAGCCACAATGCTTCACCGTAGGGATGGTGCCAGGTTTCCTCCAGACGTGCCACTTGGCATTCAGGCCAAAGAGTTCAATCTTGGTTTCATCAGACCAGGGAATCTTGTTTCTCATGGTCTGAGGGTCTTTAGGTGCCTTAGATGGAGGCCACTGTATTCTTGTGGACCTTCAATGCTGCAAAAATGTTTTGGTACCCTTCCCCTGATCTGTGCCTCGACACAATCCTGTTTCAGAGCTCCAGGGACACTTACTTCGACCTCATGGCTTGGTTTTTGCTCTGACATGCACTGTCAACAGTGGGACCTTATATAGACAGGTGTGTGCCTTTCTAAATAACGTCCAATGGATTGAATTTACCACAGGTGGACTTCAATCAAGTTGTAGATACATCTCAAGGATGATCAATGGAAACAAGATGCACCTGAGCTCAATTTTCTGTTTAGAATATGTATATAAAAAAAGTTTGTTTTTTTCTGTATTCCCGCAAACATTTCTAAATGTTTTCGCTTTGTCATTATGGGGTTTTGTGTGTAGATTGATGAGTATTTTTAATTTATTTAATCCATTTGAGAATAAGGCTGTAACGTAACAAAAACGCGGAAAATGTCCATGGATTCTGAATACTTTCTGAATGCACAGTACCAATCAAAAGTTAGCACACACCTACTCATTCCAGGGTTAGTCTCTTTGCTTATTTGAGCTGTTCTTGACAAAATATGGACTTTTATGGTATATGGTATTTATATGGTATTTTATGAAAAAGGGCTATCAAACAAAAACGTAACAAAAACACAGGGTTGAAACCCCAAAAAAGAGCGAGGAGCACCTTGAATAAATAACACACGCGCACGATGATTAACACACGGAATGAGACCACGTAATCATCTGCGCAGACCACAAGAGTATGAAACCCCAAAAGACACAGCACAGGTACTCACACGCACCAACGGACATTGTAACAATAATCGACAAGACCATGGAAACCAAAGGGAACATAAATACAAATACTAATCAGTGGGAATAGGGGACAGGTGTGCGTGATGAAAGTTCTGGGGGGATCCATGACAGAAACAAAATCCACAAATTAACTTTTAACAAGGCACACCTGTTAACCTCTCTAGGGTAGGGGGCAGCATTCAGAATTTTGGATGAAAAGCATGCCCAAATTAAACGGCCTGCTACTCGGTCCCAGAAGAAATTATATGCATATAATTGGTAGATATGGATAGGAAACACTCTAAATTTTCCAAAACTGTTAAAATAGTGTCTGTGAGTATAACAGAACTGATTTAGCAGGTGAAATCCTGAATTTTTTTGTTGGTTTTGTAGTTTTCTATTCAATGCAATTACAGTATCCATTGACTTAGGACTCCAGTTGCAGTTATTATGCCTTCCACTAGATCAAATCAAATCAAATCAAATTTTATTTGTCACATACACATGGTTAGCAGATGTTAATGCGAGTGTAGCGAAATGCTTGTGCTTCTAGTTCCGACAATGCAGTAATAACAAGTAATCTAACTAACAATTCCAAAACTACTGTCTTGTACACAGTGTAAGGGGATAAAGAATATGTACATAAGGATATATGAATGAGTGATGGTACAGAGCAGCATAGGCAAGATACAGTAGATGGTATCGAGTACAGTATGTACAAATGAAATGAGTATGTAAACAAAGTGTAGTATAAAGTGGCTAGTGATACATGTATTACATAAGGATACCGTCGATGATATAGAGTACAGTATATACGTATGCATATGAGATGAATAATGTAGGGTAAGTAACATTTATATAAGGTAGCATTGTTTAAAGTGGCTAGTGATATATTTACATCATTTCCCATCAATTCCCATTATTAAAGTGGCTGGAGTTGAGTCAGTGTCAGTGTGTTGGCAGCAGCCACTCAGTGTTAGTGGTGGTTGTTTAACAGTCTGATGGCCTTGAGATAGAAGCTGTTTTTCAGTCTCTCGGTCCCAGCTTTGATGCACCTGTACTGACCTCGCCTTCTGGATGATAGCGGGGTGAACAGGCAGTGGCTCGGGTGGTTGATGTCCTTGATGATCTTTATCAACAGTCTTTAGAAATCGTTTCAGGCTTGTATTCTTATAAATGAGGGAGTAAGACCAGTCTGAATGAGTGGACGTGACGTAGAGTTTTTTAGAGTTTTTTTTAGAGTTTTTTCAGGCCCATGTGCATTTCTTGTTTACCTTTTATATTGACAACGTTATTGTCCGGTTGAAATATTATAGATCATTTAGGCTAAAAAACAACCTGAGGATTGAATATAAACATCGTTTGACATGTTTCTATGAACTTTACGGATACAATTTGGAATTTTTTGTCTGATTATTTTGACTGAGTTTAAGCCTTTTGGATATAAAGAGACTTCATCGAACAAAAGGAACATTTATTGAGTAAATGAATGTCTTCTGATTGCCACCATATGAAGATCATCAGAGGTAAGGGATTAATTTTATCTCTATTTCTGAGTTTTGTAACGCTTCTGCTTGGCTGGTTACCGTTTGTAATAATTTGTCAACTGGGCTATGTTCTGGGCTAGGTATGTTCTGGGCTAGGTATGCTTTCGCTGAAAAGCATTTTATAAATATGACACTGGTTGGTTTAACAAGAAGTTAATCTTTAAACCTATGTAAAATATGTTTTGTTTTTTGAATTTTTATAATGAGCATTTCTGTAATTGAATTTGGCGCTCTGCAACCTCACTGGATGTTGGCCAGATACCCTAGAGAGGTTGATTGAAGTTCATTCCAGGTGACTACCTCATGAAGCTGATTGAGAGAATGCCAAGAGTGTGCAAAGCTCTCATCAAGTCAAAGGTTGGCTACTTTGAAGAATGTAAAATATAAAATATATTTAGATTTGTTTAACACTTTTTTTGGCTACTACGTGACTCCATATGTGTTAGTTCATAGTTTCTATTTCTTCACTATTACTGTAGAAAATATTAAAAATAAAGAAAAATCTTTGAATGAGTAGGTGTGTCCAAACTTTTGACTGGTACTGAATATATATATATATATATAGATATAGATATATACAGTGGGGCAAAAAAAGTATTTAGTCAGCCACCAATTGTACAAGTTCTCCCACTTAAAAGATGAGAGAGGCCTGTAATTTTCATCATAGGTACACTTCAACTATGACAGACTACCGTTCAAAAGTTTGGGATCACTTAGATTTTTTTTAAAATGAAAACATACACGAAATTAGTTGCAAAATGAATAGGAAATACAGTCAAGACGTTGACAAGGTTATAAATAATGATTTTTAATTGAAATAATAACTGTGTCCTTCAAACTTTGCTTTCGTCAAAGAATCCTCCATTTGCAGCAATTACAGCCTTGCAGACCTTTGGCATTCTAGTTGTCAATTTGTTGAGGAAATCTGAAGAGATTTCTACCCATGCTTCCTGAAGCATCTCCCACAAGTTGGATTGGCTTGATGGGCACTTCTACGTACCGTACGGTCAAGCTGCTCCTACAACAGCTCAATAGGGTTGAGATCTGGTGACTGTGCTGGCCACTCCATTATATGCATAATACCAGCTGACTGCTTCTTCCCTAAATAGTTATTGCATAGTTTGGAGCTGTGCTTTAGGTCATTGTCCTGTTGTAGGAGGAAATTGGCTCCAATTAAGCTCCGTCCACAGGGTATGGCATGGCTTTTCAAAATGGAGTGATGGCCTTCCTTCTTCAAGATCCCTTTTACCCTGTACAAATCTCCCACTTTACCACCACCAAAGCACCCCCAGACCATCACATTGCCTCCACCATGCTTGACAAATGCATCTCCCACTCCTCTTTCTATTCTGGTTAGTGCCAGTTTGCGCTGTTCTGTAAAGGGAGTAGTACACAGCGTTGTTGGAGATCTTCAGTTTCTTGGCAATTTCTCGCATGGAATAGCCTTAATTTCTCAGAACAATAATAAACTGACGAGTTTCAGAAGAAAGGTCTTTGTTTCTAGCCATTTTGAGACTGTAATCGAACCCACAAATGCTGAAGATCCAGATACTCAACTAGTCTAAAGAAGGCCAGTTTTATTGTTTCTTTAATCAGGACAACCGTTTTCAGCTGTGCTAACATAATTGCAAAAGGTTTTCTAATGATCACTTAGCCTTTTAAAATGATAAACTTGGATTAGCTAACACAACGTGCCATTGGAACACAGGAGTGATGGTTGCTGATAATGGGTCTCTGTACGCCTGTGTAGATATTCCATTAAAAATATATATAATTTACAACATAAACAATGTCTACACTGTATTTCTGATTAATTTGATGTTATTTTAATTGACAAAAAATTAGCTTTTGTTTCAAAAACAAGGACATTTCTAAGTGACCCTAAACTTTTGAACTGTAGTTTGTGTAATAGATATATATCACACACACACACAAACCAACAAGAGACAAATAAGAATAGAGGATTAATATTTTAACACTGATCTGTCATTGAGCTTGACATAATAGGATCACCACTGCAGACTGTCCACTGTCCCCAATGACTCTGGTCACTGAATATTTGCTGTCTTCATACTAACTACTATTATCTGTTGTTATCCCAGCAGGCGATTCTGCCC
This sequence comes from Oncorhynchus mykiss, assembly GCF_013265735.2. NCBI lineage: Eukaryota > Metazoa > Chordata > Actinopteri > Salmoniformes > Salmonidae > Oncorhynchus > Oncorhynchus mykiss. The sequence continues at coordinate 17,238,947 of NC_048567.1, read as the reverse complement.
TTCATCAGTCCAAGACCCAGCCAGCTCGGACAAAGAGATGTCTGGTCTGCTAACTAGTGATGTCATCTCAGACATTTTGATTCACATTGTGATGGATGGGTCCTTTCTATTTTACTTCCGCTGATTCAGGCTTATCAAGTCATAAAGGGTCCGGAAAAATTATTCAGATACAATTGCATAGATGTTCTAACCCAGAAATGTCTTCTGGAATGTTGCCCAGTTCCATAATGTGTCATAATGACTCTGGTCCTGGCCTGAGTCTCTGGGTCTGATGATGGTTTCAGGTCAGGATGGACACAGCTCTAGACTGGGGATATGGTGTGGTCAGTGAACATGGTCAATATTCACTCCACACAGGCATCATCATCATCATCAGAAAAAATCATTAAAGGTCTGGCTCATGCTTGACCCGCAAAACAATAAAAAATACAATAATCAATAAGTATATATTACTGAACACTTGTCTGTTTTGTTATTTGAAATCGACATGGTATAAAGGTCAGCTACCATTTGGCGGCCTGCAGCTTTGCCATTAGCGCTAACCTAATTAAAGCTATTGCTAATCTGATAATATTATCTTGAGACCTGCTGGCCATCATTCAACAAGGTCACATTCACACTGAGCTACTAAACTAGCACTCATGTGTGTCTTCAAAACAGATAACTACATTCGTGTGTGTGTGTGTGTGTGTGTGTGTATATGTGTGTGTGTGTGTGTGTGTGTGTGTGTGTGTGTGTGTGTGTGTATGTTTGAGCTCAGATCAAATATTGCCTTGATAACTCAGTAATGACAACTACATGTAAACAACACACAAACAGCACAAATAAGACTGTCTCCAAGGTCCTTGTGTCCTTGTTGATGTGTTTTCAGACATCAATGAGGACAGTCAGGTTATTCTGTCTGTAGTGTTGTGTTCTCAGACATCAATGAGGACAGTCAGGTCATTATGTCTGTGGTGTTGTGTTCTCAGACATCAATGAGGACAGTCAGGTCATTCTGTCTGTGGTGTTGTGTTCTCAGACATCAATGAGGACAGTCAGGTCATTCTGTCTGTGGTGTTGTGTTCTCAGACATCAATGAGGACAGTCAGGTCATTATGTCTGTGGTGTTGTGTTCTCAGACATCAATGAGGACAGTCAGGGCTGAGAAAGTAAAGAGTTGTGCTTCTTTACCCCGTCTTCCTTATCCTCACCTTCAGCTGAAGCAGCCAAACAGTAGGATTGCTCATGTGTTTTGCTAAAGCTCTCACTTTCTCTCTCCCATCTCTCTCTTTTTCACTTTCTGTCCACTCCATAAAAAAAGACCTAAGGCCGACAAACTGAGTCTCTAACAACAAAAGAAAGGAAAAAAGAAAAGCAAGAAAAACATCTGTGGACAGTGAAATTGCCTTGTCACATAAAAATACTCATTATTGAGATAAATCACCCCATTCTATTCCCCAAATAATATCCATCCCCCCTACCGATCACCAGCACCTGTTATCACAGCAACACACACACACACACACACACACACACACACACACACACACACACACACACACACACAGACACACACATTATTTAACAGTCTTATAAACAGTCTATTGAATGATGACGAGACAATCAAAAACACTATCCCATTGTGTGACTCCCTATTAAAACATAACAATGCTTAGAGATGTGGAGGGCATACAGTGCTTAATTTGATCCGGATCTTACCGAAACAGGACCGAACACCTCCCGGTACCTCTTTTGGCATGAACATTTTAAATTGATAATAAAAGCTATCAGAAAGTTAATTTGAGTTGCCTCTTTGTTAATTCTCTGTTTGTCAGTGTGAAAGTAGCCTGTCATTTTGATCATTTATGCAGTATTATGGTGCTTTCAAGACAACTGGAAAGGTTGTAAAGGCACCTGAGTCCCAGCCTTGGAAGTCTGAGTTGGATGACCATTCAAAATGACTTTGCCCAGTCGGTGCTAGTTTTTTCCCCCAAGATCCCAGTTTCCTTGAATGCACTGAAGTCTTAAGTAGGAGATTTCAAGTTCCGCTTTCTGAGTTCCCAGTTGTTTTGAATGCAGCATTCAAAAAGATTATGCCAAAGTATTCAGTCATGTAAAAAGACGTAGAATTGAAATGTGTTTATAAAAGGCAAACGTTTTCCCAGACCCAAGGCCATTAAAATGTTCCCCATGTGTAACACGTCTACTCTACTGCTCTATGCCACTATGCAAATGAAATTATATGCATGCAATGTTTTATTATTATTAATTTTTTCTCATGTGTTTTCCAGTACCTCAGAGCTCCCCAGGTCCCCCCACCCCAACTCTCTTTTTGTTCCTGTACCTCCCGATTTACAAATGAAGCACTGGGGCCATACAAGCGAACATTACCATTTCAAGTTCAATGGGTTCGCATGCACAAACTGTTGATTTATTGGGACAAAACGCTAAATTGTAGTTGGTCCCATCCGATAACATGGCCCACGTTAGCCATATGCTAACCTCAACAGGTGGCACTGACTATATCCTGGCAAAACTTCTTCATCAGCCCATGAAAGATCTTAGACTTTATATTCACAAACCATTGGCATTTCTTAAAATAGGTCAACCGCTTTAAACCTACAAATTCAAGGTTTACTTGTTCTGTTGTTCTGTAACAAAATGTAATGTGCCAATATTGCACTGATGCATCCTTGACTAGGTTACTAGCTACTACTAACATTTGACAACATTTTCTCATTTTTGCATATATGACAAAATCCCACAGTTTCACACACATCCATGTACTATTATGGGAAAAAATATAAATGAGATCCTTACAACATGGAAGTTTATCATACATCATTAAAAAAACTGTCAAATAGCAGTCCTGTAGGCTATCGTTGTTAGCATTGCTTCTCATGGCACACACTGCTTAAGCGGTTGACTCGCAATTGATAGTGCACTTTACCAGCACCCAAAATGAGTACTGGTACCTATTTAAGTCCAAGTCGAGCACTGCACACTACATGTAAATAAACATGTAGTGAGGGGGGGCTGTGAGATTCGAAACCTTGCCACAATCTGCAACAATTACATGAAATAGGCACTTTGCACAGAGAGCAATTTGACAAATGAGTGAAATACACATGATAGTTGCTTTGATGATCAGAACATGATGTTGGACATGCCGCCCATCCATGAACAAAGGTTGGAAAGTGTCCAACTACTTCAACAATTATAATTGGCTGATTAACTTGTGCCAGGATATAATCAGTGCCACCTGTTGAAATTAGCATAAGGCTAACTTGTACCATGTTGCCTGATGGGACGAGCTACAATTTAATTGGCTGATATGCATTTTGTGTGCGAGAACCCATTTAACTTTAAATGCTTGTTTATGTTTTGAAGTATGTTTGCAAGTCTGACATGCAGTCTAGCAATATGAAACACACACACCCCGTCCTAAAACAAGCTGGTTAATGATAACAAAATAGCAACAAACAAACAGTGAACCTGACACTATCTCCCTCCCTCCCTCTCAGGTGTTCACCCCCGCGGTCGACCCCCCCTATCATCACCCCATTCTGATCTCCAGATCGGTGGATGAGGGGATGAAATAAAGGACTAAAGGAGGGGGAGCTGTCTTTGTGTGGAGCTGGAGCCCACAAAGGTAGTGTTATCTCTGTTTGTTCTCTGTCACAGTGCTGGCCCTGGGGATCCGAACACAAGCAGACAAGCTGGCCAAGACACACACACAGCACAGAGACCGAGGAGTGATCTAGGCTTCACACGCATCACACTCACAGGCAGGTTGATCTCTGTCTGTGTCTACCAGCATGTGTATATCAAATACCAAACATAGAGCTTCACCAATGGGCTTAGCCGTGTCTCTCAAGAGGAGAGGGTTAGGAGGAAGGGTTAAATCCATCAAAGTGCACTAAAGCCCCGTTCACACAGCCTATACTGGAGGAGGATCAACACTCCCTGGATGTAACGCAGTGCCTCCATTCCAGCTGGTTCTTTAGCTGCTTTAGCCTAGTCAGTTTTTAACCAGAGACAGACAATACCCCTTAAACATTGAATTACACACAAGTGTAACCAAGCGGATTTTGATCTTCTGATCAAAGTTAGGTCACTGTCACTGTGCTAAAAAGTAGGCTTTGGCTTGGGAGCGAACGCAAGTCATCAGATCTCAGGCAAGGTTTACTGCGAGTGGGATTTCAACAAACCACCTGTGTTACAGAAGCGTCTGAAATAAATCTCCCGTTACTATAACCACTGAGGTGTTATGAGTTTCCACGGTGATGAGTTGGCCGTCTAGACTGGCGGAGGTATGAGGTATGAAACGAGGCCCAGACTCAAACTCACCACAGTCAGTCAGCTTTGCTAGCTGGGCGGATCGTGCCAGGCACCCACAGGGGAGAGAAGGGTTATTAGTCCCCAGTCACACTACAGCTCTCTCCCCTCCCTAATTGTCCAAACTGCTTAATTGGCCATGGAAACCATAGAGACAGTGGTTCTGGCAGCAGCCTTAATATGCTGAAGAAGACACCTTTATTTAAGTAAAGTTGGGCTGGGTGAGGTGTCTATGGCAATGCACTGACTGAAGCAGCATAATTTAATTTACCACTGGAAAGGAAAGCTGAGAGATTACAACAAGAGTGTGAAGAAGGCTGTACCAATGCATTAAGCAGCACTGCAAAGCTACTTACTTTTAACTACAGTGTCTGTCTTCCTAAAGAAATGTAAAAACAGTTGCTGTTTTTCAGCCTTTGTTCCCTAAATGTATTCAACAAAGTGTTAATTTGAGAGTGGTTTTTATTTCCTGCTAAAATAATTTCCTACACGGATAAGTTATAGTGTAGTTATGTTGTGATAGGGTGGGCAAACAGCATGCAATGATTAGGAGAGCACTTTAAAGAGAATCTTTGAATCTTCAATCTGTTTACACAAGTAGGTATACAGGACAGGACCATATGATGATGAATCCTTTTTTCAGGGATGAGAGCAACAATTAAACCAGTAGAGAAAGAAAAAAACAACATGGAACAAAGTCACGTCCATGACTGAGGAAGACTTCTAAAAGAGATCACCATTACAAACATCCCACTGGGCACAGATGTCAGTTCATCGTCTAGTTTTGATTTACAATGAGTTGTCAACTAACATAAATTCAACATAAAATCAACAAAAAAAGGTTTAGGTTAAAAGTTGGGTGAAAAAATGACAAAGTTCCCTTATGTTGATGACTTTTTGCATGGAATGGAAACAACATTGATTGCTCAGTGGGAAGAGCCATATAACAACCTATGAAATTGTGTTACCCAGTTCCTACTCTGTTGACTGTCCTGTCTGAACAGTTGTCTAGCACAGTGGTTCGGCAGGGGTCTTTATCAGTGAGGTGTCAGTCACACCTCTGAGCCGCATGTGCAGACAAATAGCCCATACAGGTGAGTGTCAATAACACTTTAAAGAGCGTCGGTTCACGTGGCGCGAGGCAAGCGAGGAATGCTGAAGGGCGACCTTCACAGCCAGTAGAGAACAGACGGTGTGAAGTACCTTGACAGTTTCATTTGTTTGAGAGGACTTAAGATGTGTTCCTCTCTGCACTTGTTTGATTGGAATGTCAATGACAGATGTGGAGAAGACAAACAGTGTGTGTGCGTGTGTGTGTGTGTGTGTGTGAGTGTGTGTGTGTGTGTGTGTGTGTGTGTGTGTGTGTGTGTGTGTGTGTGTGTGTGTGTGTGTGTGTGTGTGTGTGTGTGTGTGTGTGTGTGTGTGTGTGTGTGTGTGTGTGAGTGAGAGAGAGAGAGAGACAAGCTCTCACATGCATACAAACGTAGAGTGGTGAGAAGGTGATGTTCCTGAGGGGTAACTATTCATTATTCTACAAACCTCCTCTCGTTAATCTGTGCTCATAAACCACTCCTCGACTCCTCCCTCTCTCTCTCCCCCTCTCTCTCTCTCTCTCTCTCTCTCTCTCTCCATCTGGTCCTGGCATGTCTCTAAAGGACTACAGATTTGATCTGACCTATTTTTTAACTGACCATTCAGAAAAAGAAAATACCCTAACAAGCTAGAAGTGATCACAGTTTTTGAGTACAGCTACAACAGCGAAAAGCACACCCTTCCCCCTTCACATATCACGGTACCACATTACTGGATGGGTGGTCCCAGATTTGGTGGAGCAGCTTGTGGACTTGGCCTGCCATGAGAAAGAGTAATGTCATTTGGCTGATGAACCAAACACTACTGTGGCTCCGCCTTACTTACCCTCCTACCCTACTGCAGAGAAACAAACACTCTGCATGAAATAATGCCATCATTGCCATGCATCAATGGCTGTCTATGGGAGGCCTGACTGAGTCCACTGCCAGTGCTGCCAGCCTACATGGCTCATCCCTGGCTCTGTGTCTGGGAGACCTGTGGGAGTCTTCTTCCCAGGGGAGGGTGGCTGTTCTGGGCTTGGCATGAGGAGAGGCAGCCTCGTCCTCTGTGGTTGTGGGGCTTCCTGACCCTTGCTGGGGAGAGGAGCCAACTGGATATCCACACTGTGGCCTTCTGTTGCCTCTCTCTCTGCCTGCCACATATGCTTCACCCTGCGGCTATCTGTTTCCTGGATCCCTCACAGCATCACCATGGCTACACAACCCCCAGAAAGATAAGGGGGAACACACACATACACATGGCTGCACATGGTTAATGTCTATGGCAAAAACATGTTAAATGTTATTGAACAATGAATAATGTGTGAGAAGATGTATCACAGTACATGAAGCAGAATCATTAGGACTATAGCCAACCATCAAGAGATAAAAGGACATTTCAGAAAAAAAAAGAAAAAAAATAGGCAACTATAAGGCTACCTTTACACAGGCAGCCCAATTCTGATCTTTTGACCAATCAAATCAGATATTTTCAAATCATATCGTTTTCAGAGCTAATCGCATTAGTCAAAATACCAATTAGTGGAAACAAGATCAGAATTGGGCTGCCTGTGTAAACAAAGCCCAATAGACATGGCTGGGACTTATTGGTTCTGACAAGATAATCCCAACCCTGCAGCAATGACATTCATCAACACAGAAAACACCCCAACAAGTCATCTGGGCACGCACACTTGTGGACTTTCCAACTGAGGCTCAAGCTGTGTCTAGTGACATACTGTAAGTGTGACATAATTATGATAATCCTCAAGCTGGCTAGAGACGTGATTGCATACTTTGGGTCAGGGTGACACTTTTCTGGAATCTTGACTCTGACGCTTCATAGCAGAGGGTGGTAACTATCCATCTGCAGTGTGTTTGTGAGTCATGATAATCATGACAAATACCCAAAGGTAGCAGGCATCAAAAAATGTGTTGCTTCCACAAATGGAGAATTATGAGTGCTCTAAACAAAAAAAAACGTTACATTTCGATTAACATAATAGATGGTTGATTTAATTTAAATGAATATCTGTGCTGTGATATGTAGTGTGTGATGGATCATATCTGTCATTTTTTTTTGCATATTTTAACCACACTAATTGCTTGTCTAATTTTCTGACCCACGTACACACATAGGTTTACACACCAACTCACACTTTATTAATAGATCATCAATTTCTCCTGCCTAGTTTTTTTCTGGAGGTTTTCATTTCTTCTCCAGCATAGTAAACTCTGGCATCTCATTGCCCTTGCCAATACTTCCTGGAACGAACAGAGTTGTGAGGCAGAACCAGGAACTCATTTCATTAGCGTCCGGCTGCCATTGGTGAATAATTAGGGTCTGTCCTCCGTCTGCGCTAGCCCGGCCCAGCGTTCGGAGAGGTTAATAACCAGTAACAATCAATTACTTAACTAATCTGATACGATCAATAAGGTCCTCCAATTCACGAAGCATGCAGCCAGAAGAGGGGTAGAATACGATAAAACCTTTGACATGTTGTAATGGGATGTTTTTATTAGAATAGACAATAAAATAACATATGGTGTACATATAATATACTATGTGCATGTAGTTACAGTTGATAAGTCTTAATGTTGATATTATACTGGTGGAATCTGCAGAATCCAAACTGGTTAAAAAAATAGATCAATTAAGTTTATGGTGTTTGTTATAATACAATTAAAAGTGGTCCAAGCCCTAAAGTGTTCCCTGTAGTAGGTTGCCACATCAAAATAACTATTTTCACCATAAGAGTTTAATCTCAGATAAAAGAATACAGAATCATGTAGAAAGCAGACAAGCAGGACCACCAAAATTGGTGCTTTTATGGAGGTTTGTTATAAACGGTCTCCCATTTGACCCATACACTGGGCATTTGATTTGCCTGACCCAGTCTCTGTGTCCTCTGAGAGAACATTAGTGTACCAGCAAACTTTTAATTGTCCCATCAACCCTTTAGTCGGCTTCTCTTGTATCGGAGTGCATCTGAGTTCGCATGAGAACTGATTATTTTAAATCATGTCTAACCCTCCGTCCAGCCATTACTCACACATCACAGACCACTGGCCTTGTTATTGGGAATCGAAGATGGCCACGGCTCCTTGTCCGTCTTGATCCACAAATTAGTAAATCCACAGCTATGGCCTACTCCTCCAATTGTCTCCTTCCTTCACAATGGGGCCTCAATTACTAGCCAGGATTCAGTCTCTTACTTACAGTATGCAATCATAACAATTTCTATCCCATCCTACCATCTCACCTCAGATCATGCTCAACATAATCTTTCGATTGGGAGGAAAATAGTTTTAATGATATGCCTGTTTTTATATATATATTGAAAATGGTTCCCTTAATTACACTACCGTTGTGATGACTTGTTGTTGAATTACTCTTTTTTTCCTACCTGGGCAATCTAATCAAGTTAACAGTGTAATGGAGAAAATGACCTTGGAATAGTAATTGATGCCGTCAGACAGTCTTGATGATAATAGTGTAATTAATGAGAGTAGTTGACCTAGGAATGATTTGATAACACAGACATAATAATAACTGAATGACAACCTCAAGAGTTCATCATCAAGAGTTCCTCCCTCCTCCGATCTTTGAGATATGATTATTAGTTGGCAACAGCATCACAAACAATGGATGGTTATGTCCTGATTCCATTTGATTTGAGGTGAGTCAGATTTAAAGGTCCTGATATGGCCTCGTTTTAGATTTGGTTCATTAAGAAATGCTAGCGGCCATGACTGAATTCAAACGTGTGGTTTGATGTGGGTGTCTCGTGTGTTTGCAGTTGGGAAGCGTTAGCCAAATTATTTAGCCAATTAGCTTCAGCCAGCTGGCGTGCGATCGAGCAAAATTGGTTTGACTTTGGATAGCCTATCTCTGGGGATAGTTAGGGACTGTCACAAAATTACACAATGTAAATGAGACAATATTTTCATGTTGCACACCTTATACCTTTCTCAATAAATGTTTACAACATGTGAATTTATACACTTTAATTGGTTTTTAAGTCATTGACATTTGGAGATTTGGGAATTTTAACATATTGTCACATATACATTGTGTAATTTTCTGATGGTCCCTAACCAGCCCCGTAAGGATATCCAAAGTCAACCCAAATTTAACTAGGGCATTATGATTGGGTCGCCTGCAGCTGAACTCCAAATTGATGATTACTTGTGTGCTGCCAGTTGTGGGCATTTGGGCAGGATGAATACAAACCCAACCTTTATTTACATTGTGATTCCGTTCACGACCACAAATTTCACAAAACTTTTCACAAGACTTTTCCCCCCCAAAATTAACCTATTTACACTTTGTTGTCAATTTTGACAGTTGAATAAATGTTTCTGACTCATGTCGATGCCAGGCTGTTTTTTAAATGAGAATTTGGTTTTTAGGGGCAATTGTTGTTCAGGGCACAAGGTGTGGCCAATGGGTCATCTAGCTAACATACACGCTGTCACATTCCATTCAGCACCACCAGGGAAAGGACCACAACAGGCCCTCTGGCAGCATCTGTACAGTGATTTAACATAACCAGGACCATGGACAGCACTTATATAGGTTACCACCAGTCAAACTATTGAGACATCAGGACCACAGACAGGGTCTGTACAGTCAATCTAACTACACCAGGAACATTAACAAAGTCTGTACAGTGACTCCACCCATGACAACCACGCAGAGCACCTTTCAAAGTTACCGCCAGTCAATCTAATCATATCAGCACCACAGACAGCACCTACACCCCCTGAAGCTGTACTCCAACCCTGTAGTCTGCACAATAAGGACGGGTGACATCCACCTTTGATGTTGAACCTGGCTTTTCCCCCCCTTTATAACAACACATGAAAACAAAGAGCACATAGAGATATACTTAGATCACAAGGAGATAAATGCATTGGTGTGCTGAAATACTTCAGCTTATTTGTGAGAAAAGTAGTAGCCATTACTACAGAATGGTCAATAGGGGATTACATGTCTGACAAAAGTGAGAAGATAAGGGGGTGGTAGTTACTTGACCAGTCCACAATGAGTGCTGCACTACAGAGGTGGACTGAGACAGAGAAAAGTGGGGATGAGTCATCTATAGGATGCACCCACAAACAGAGAGCGAGAGAGAGAGAGAGAGAGAGAGAGAGAGAGAGAGAGAGAGAGAGAGCGAGAGAGAGAGAGAGATAAGAGAGCAAGAGAATGGTTCAAACTTAGAGAAAGAGATAAAAAAATATATATTGTTCTATATTGTTTTCAATAAGCAATGTGGCAGAGTAAATATAGAGTATTATTATGTGTAGTAATGTGGCAGAGAAAATATAGAGTATTATTATGCATAGTAATATGGCAGATTAAATATAGAGTATTGTTGTGTGTAGTCAATTGGCAGAGTAAATATAGAGTATTATTATGTGTAGTAATGTGGCAGAGAAAAAATAGAGTATTATTATGTGTAGTAATGTGGCAGAGAAAAAATAGAGTGTTATTATGCGTAGTGATGTGGCAGAGTATTATTACGTGTAGTAATGTGGCAGATTAAATAGAGAGTATTATTATGTGTAGTACTGTGGCAGAGTAAATACAGTGCCTTCGGACAGTATTCAGACCCCTTGACTTTTTCCACTACGTTACAGCCTTGTTCTAAAATTGATTAAATTAATTAATTTCCTCAGCAATCTACACACAATACCCAATAATGACAAAGCGAAAACAGGTTTTTAGAACATTTTGCAAATGTATAAAAAAAAAAAAACTGAAATAACTTATTTAAATAAGTATTCAGACCCTTTGCAATGAGACTCGAAATTGAGCTCAGATGCATCCTGTTTCCATTAAGCATCCTTGAGATGTTTCTACAACTTGATTGGAGTCCACCTGTGGTAAATTCCATTGACTAGACATGATTTGGAAAGGCACTGATGGGTTCTTCCAAACTTGAAATATTGTTAATCATCAGGTATCCTATGGAAAAGAGAAGAGCCACAGTCTGGTTGTTACACCAGAAGTTAATGGTTTTCTGTAGGAGGAATGTATATGCTGAAGTCAATTAAGGTTGAATGTGAGCCAGGGGCTTGGAATGTTACTGAGTAAGGGAAAGGCAATCACATGGCTGCGGTCACTAATAAGGGTGGAGAGCTGTGGATTAGTGAAGAATGGGGTCAGGTCAGGTCACAGTAAGAGTTCAGGTCAGGTCACAGTAAGGGAGAAGGAACAGTTTATTACCCACATCACTTAACTTCCTGCCTAGCAATTAAGATGTATTGTTTCGAGAGAAGGAGGAGACGTCACCTAAATTGGGGTATATGTATATACTTGTGCTGGTGGGAACATGACTTTGTCTTATGCAGCTGTGTGACCCTGCAGCATTGAAGGTCCCCAAGAACACATTGGCCTCCATCATTCTTAAATGGAAGAAGTTTGGAACCACCAAGACACCTCCCATAGCTGGCCGCCTGGCCAAACTGAGCAATCGGGGGAGAAGGGCCTTGGTCAGGGAGGTGACCAAGAACCCGATGGTCACTCTGGCAGAGCTAGAGTTCCTCTGTGGAGATGGGAGAATCTTACAGGAGGACAACCATCTCTGCAGAACTTCACCAATCAGGCCTTTATGGTAGAGTGGCCAGACGGAAGCTACTCCTCAGTAAAAGGCACAAGTCAGCCCGCTTGGAGTTTGGCAAAAGACAGCTAAAGACTCAAAGACCATGAGAAACAAGAAACTCTGATCTGATGAAATGAAGATTGAACGACTTGGTCTGAATGCCAAGCATCACATCTGGAGGAAAGCTGGCACCATCCCTACGGTGAAGCGTGTTGGTGGAAGCATCATGCTTTGGGGATGTTTTTCAGGGGCAGGGACTGGGAGACTAGTCAGGATTGAGGCAAAGATGAACGGAGCAAAATACAGAGAGATCCTTGATGAAAACCTGCTCCAGAGTGCTCAGGACCCCAGACTGGGGCAAGGTTCACCTTCCAACAGGATAACGACACTAAGCACACAGCCAAGAGAACGCAGGAGTGGCTTCGGGAAAAGTCTCTGAATGTCCTTGAATAGCCAAGCCAGAGCCCAGAATTGAACCTGATTGAACATCTCTGGAAAGACCTGAAAATAGCTGTGCAGCAACATTCCCCATCCAACTTGACAAAGCTTGAGAGGGCCTGCAGAGAAGAATTGGAGAAATTCCCCAAATCAAACCATATCAAATTTTATTAGTCACATGCGGCGAATACAGTGAAACGCTTACTTACGAGACCCAAACCGACAGTGCATTTAAAAAAAAATAAAGATAAGAATAAGAGATAAAAGTAACAAGTAATTAAAGAGGGGCAGTAAAGAATAACAATATACTGTGTACAGGGGGGTGCCGGTACAGAGTCAATGTGCGGGGGCACCGGTTAGTTGAGGTAGTATGTACATGTAGGTAGAGTTAATTAAAGTGACTATGCATAGTTGACAACAAAGAGTGGCAGTGGTGTGGAGAGGGGCAATGTGAAAGTCTGGATAGCCATTTCACTAGATATTCCGGAGTCTTATAGCTTGGGGGTAGAAGCTGTTTAGAAGCCTCTTGGACCTAGACTTGGTGCTCCGGTATCGCTTCCCGTGTGGTAGCAGGGAGACCAGTCTATGACTAGGGTGGCTGGAGTCTTTGACAATTTTTAGGGCCTTCCTCTGACACCAGCTGATATAGAGGTCCTGGATGGCAGGAAGCTTGCACCCAGTGATGTACTGGGCCGTTCGCACTACCCTCTGCAGTGCCTTGCGGTCGGAGGCTGAGCAGTTGCCATTCCAGGCAGTGATGCAACCAGTGGTGCAGCTGTAGAACCTTTAGAGGATCTGAGGACCCATGCAAATCTTTTCAGTCTCTTGAGGGGGAATAGGTTATGTTGTGCCCTCTTCACGACTGTCATGGTGTGCTTGGACTGTGTTAGTTTGTTGGTGATGTGGACACCAAGGAACCTGAAGCTCTCAACCTACTCCACTGCAGCCCCGTCGTTGAGAATGATGGGCATGCTCGGTCCTCTTTTTTCTGTAGTCCACAACCATCTCCTTTGTCTTGGTCACGTTGAGGGAGAGGTTGTTGTCCTAGCACCACATATCCAGGTCTCTGACCTCCTCCCTATAGGCTGTCTCATTGTTGTCGGTGATCAGGCCTACCACTGTTGTATCATTGGCAAATTTAATGATGGTGTTAGAGTCAATCCTGGCCATGCAGTCATGAGTGAACAGGGAGTACAGGAGGAGGCTGAGCACGCACCCCTGACAGGCCCGTGTTGAGGATCAGCGTGGCGGATGTGTTGTTTCCTACCCTTACCACCTAGGGGCGGCCCGTCATGAAGTCCAGGATCCAGTTGCAGAGGGAGGTGTTAAGTCCCAGGGTCCTTAGCTTATTGATGAGCTTTGAGGGCACTATGGTGTTGAACGCTGAGCTGTAGTCAATGAATAGCATTCTCACATAGTTGTTCCTTTTGTACAGATGAGAAAGGGCAGTGTGGAGTGCAATAGAGACTGCATCATCTGTGGATCTTTTGGGGCGGTATGCAATTTGGAGTGGGTCTAGGGTTTCGGGGATGAATGGTGTTGATGTGAGCCATGACCAGCCTTTCAAAGCACTTCATGGCTACAAACGTGAGTGCTACAGGTCGGTAGTCATTTGGGCACAGGCACTATGGTAGTCTGCTTGTGTTCTTGGGCACAGGCACTATGGTAGTCTCCTTGAAATATGTTGGTATTACAGACTTGGACAGGGAGAGGTTGAAAATGTCAGTGAAGACACTTGCTAGTTGGTCAGCGCATGCTCGCAGTACACGTCCTGATAATCCGTCTGGCGCTGCGGCCTTGTAAATGTCGACCTGTCTAAAGGTCTTACTCACATTGGCTGCGGAGAGCGTGATCACACAGTCTTCCCATACAGCTGGTGCTCTCATGCATGTTTCAGTGTTATTTACCTCGAAGTGAGTATAGAAGTTGTTTTCTCATCCGGTAGGCTTGTGTCACCTGGCATCTCTCGGCTGGGCTTCCCTTTGTAGTCTGTAATGGTTTGCAGGCCCTGGCCACATCCGACAAGGGTCAAAGCCAGTAGAGTACGACTCGATCTTAGTCCTGTTTTGACGCTTTGCCTGTTTGATGGTTCATCGGAGGGCATAGCGGGATGTCTTATAAGTTTCCGCGTTAGAGTCCCACTCCTTGAAAGCGGCAGCTCAGGCCTTTAGCTCAGTGCGGATGCTGCCTGTAATCCATTGCTTCTGGTTGGGGTATGTACATACGGTCAACGTGGGGACGACGTCATCAATGCACTTAATGATGAAGCCAATGACAGCTTTGATGTACTTCTCAATGCAAACAAAACAGTCCTGTAGCTTAGCATCTGCTTCATCTGACCACTTTTTTTTATCAATCTAGTCATGGGTGCTTCCTGCTTTCATTTTTGCTTGTAAGCAGGAATCAGGAGGATATAATTATGGTCAGATTTGCCAAATGGAGGGCGAGCGAGAGCTTTGTATGCATCTCTTTGTGAAGTATAGTTATTTTCCCTCTGGTTGCACATTTAGCATGCTGATAAAAACTTGTTAAAACTGATTTAACTTTCCCTGCATTAAAGGCCCCGGCTACTAGGAGCACCACCTCTAGGTGAGCATTTTCTTGTTTGCTTACGGTGGAATACAGCTCATACAATGCTATCTTAGTGCCAGCCTCTGACTGTGGTCGTGTGTAAAAAGCTACAAAGAAATACAGGTGTGCCAAGCTTGTAGCGTCTAACCCAAAAAGACTTGAGGCTGTCATCGCTGCCAAATGTGCTTAAACAAAGTACTGAGTAAAGGGTCTGAATACTTATGTAAACGTAAAATTTGTAATACGTTTTTTTAAATCTACATTTGCAAAAAAAATCTAAAAACCTGTTTTTGCTTTGTCATTATGTGGTATTGTGTGTAGATTAATGAGGTGGGGGGACGTAATACATTTTAGAACAAGGCCGTAACATAATAAAATGTGTAAAAGTCAAGTGGTCTGAATACATTTTGAATGCACCGTATAGAGATTTAATATGTGTTGTAACGTGGCAGAGTAAATTTAGAGTATTATTATATGTAGTAATGTGGCAGAGTAAATATAAAGTATTATTATGTGTATTGATGTGTAATAATTTGATAAGAACGTAGAAAAACCTGTAAACCTCATCCACGTATGACTTGCCACGTCTATGACAACCCAAAGCACATCAGCAGCAGGGGAAGGAGCTGATTGGGCAGTCGGAAACCATGTGCAAACTAATTGGCCGAGAGAGGGATAAACAGAGAGCATCAAGCATTGCTGATTGGTTGCCTGCCTGAAGAGGAAGCCGGCAGCATGCTGGCTGAGTGTTCTCTTTCAGACAGCTGAGGGTGGTTTAACAACAGACAGAGATAACCAGATAAACAGCATATACAGTATATCCCACCATCTATCTATCTCTCTATTCCTATATGTATCACTCCATCTCCCAAGGTTATATTTTGACACGCACACGCACACACACACACACACACACACACACACACACACACACACACACACACACACACACACACACACACACACACACACACACACACACACACACACACACACACACACACACACACAGGCTAGACACATAGCGTACTAACAATAACAAAGTACAATAAATCTCAGTCCTTCCTGGTTCTGCTTCCTGGATGCATCAACGGAAGAGCATCCTTAATGGCTTCCTCTCTTCCCTCTCATCCCTGCCTCCTCCTCATTCCCCTCTCTCTCCTTCCATTCCCGTTGTCTCTGACCACAGCACTATTCAGATAACGAGAGAAAACCAGCATGAAAAAGAAGGTTGGGTTTCCCACACATTACCTTCCTCTGGAAAGAGAGAGAGAGTGAGTGTCTGCTCTGAGATTCAACTCCAATTTAGCAGCAGCTTCCAGACAGCTACGGCTTAAACATCACATGACCTGCCACCTGCTCCTCCAGCACGGTCATATGACAGCTTAGGCAGTAGAAATGCACCCTGGGATATGCAGTACAGAGTGGCAAATTGACTGCGGAAATCAAGGAACAATAGCAATTACAGAGATTGAAACAGAAAAAATAGAAAATGAAACAAAGTGGATTCATTGTTCTTAATGAATGCTTTATGCAATGAGTAATTTATGTCTGTCATTTGTGTAATATACATTTCGCATGCGGTGATAGAAATTATCTACATTTTTAAAATCTAAATCTGGAAACACATGGTTATGTTGACTTCTTCTATTTTTCCCAAAGAAGTGTTTCATATCTGGGATATATCCTGTGAGTTCGATGGTGTTGTGTTCCACTTAATGCTGTTATTGTCACGCCTGCTCCCACGCTTCGCCCCTCGCGCTCGAGGGAGCCAGGCTCCCCAGCATTGCGCACGCCTGCCATCATCATTATGCACGCCTGCCTTCCCCCAGTCACGTGCATCAGCAATTATTGGACTCACCTGGACTCAATCACCTCTGTCATTACCTTCTCTATATTTATCTGGTTCCCTGCTATGTTCCCTGCTTCTGCATTGATTGACTTGTCCTTGTGCTGACCGTGACCCTGTCTTGTATGACTCCCCGTACCTGCTTCTCATCTCCGGCGTCGATCCTTAGTCTATGGACCTTACATCAAGGAGAGTCTGCAGAGAGAAAGAGAGAGAGATACAAAGAGAAAGAGAGAGAGAGAGAGAGAGAGAGAGAGAGAGAGAGAGAGAGAGAGAGGAATCTCTAAACTGGAGCTGTATCTGACCTCAGTGAGGTGAGTGAGTGGATAGTAGGCCAGTCACAGCCAGTGAATGGCAGAGAGGTAAGGAAGTGTGAAGGAGAGATTAATATTACATTAACCTGGGTGAAACAGGGTAAACCAGGATCTTCTGGGACCAGAGGTGACAGTCCTAGTGGAGAGGCAGCACAGTCTCCTCCATAGCAATAGGATTACTTGCTGGGCTCTCCAGGGGAAGAATGCCCTAACTAACATTGGCAAAATATCACTCCTCCCTGCCTCTCTCTCTGTCATCCTTCACACCCTCACACTGGGTGTTTATGGCAGCCACAGCCACGGAGGGACGGAGGGATGGGACTACTGCCTAAGTCTGTTCTCTTGGTATCTCTTTCAGTCATGCATGTTAAGTGGCCTCAAGGCAGTTTGTGCAATCTAATGTTACGATAGTCCGCTAAACTGTTACTGTTTACCTAAATCCACCACTATCATCTCTGCCATTGTGTATGATATTGTATCTTGAAGTACAGTCTTCTGTAAAGTACAATCATCTTACTGCTCTCTGTGTTTTGTCTGATTGTTTGTACCACAGACTTAAGAAGAAATATAGAATCTCTGGTCTCTCTATAACTGGTACACAGTACCATCTGTGGTTTTCATTTCAGACTGACAGGTTTGGCATCGTCCACAGTTCTTTGGTAGGTTTTGGGCCATGTGTGTCTCCTCTGTGTACAAGACTGCTGGCCGGAGGGAGGGAGGGAGGGAGGGAGGGAGGGAGGGAGGGAGGGAGGGAGGGAGGGAGGGAGGGAGGGAGGGAGGGAGGGAGGGAGGGAGGGAGGGAGGGAGGGAGGGAGGGAGGGAGGGAGGGAGGGAAGGAAGGAGGGAGGGAGGGAGGGTCGAGGTAAAACATGAGAAATGCTGGACATCATCAGTAACATTAGTTAGTTGTTTTTTGGAGGTGGGGGGTGTTAACATTTTAGCTGCAGACTTCTTGTTCTATAGTAGTTAGTTAGTTGAATGACTGCTCAGATATGAGTGTGTTATTTTAATACTGCTGCTCAAAAGTGTTATAACAGATTCTCAAAACATTTAGTGGTATGTTCAATTTCAACTGTTAACATTATGGATGATGAATTCATCAAGAAGAATACATGAAATGTAGATGTTAACTATGTTACAGTAAACAACAGAACAATGATACATGGAAATGTATACAGATAAAAATAGATAGAGTTGTACTAATAAATACAGATATTTACAGTGAGAATATTGTCATGCTGGTATAAAGAATTTTGGAGACAGGCGCAGGAACACTGTCACGAGAATTTTTATCTCAATGGTTGAACTCAACTATCACTATAGCTTTGACCAATTCCCAGAAGTTTGTAAGACCATGGTTAATGAAGAATTGGACAAAGCCCCCAGTCTGCAATAGGTTAGTTCTTTATTGAGAGTGTACTCTGAAGTCAAAAATGCAAACACAGTCCTTTTATAACTCCTACCCCTACCTACCTACCTACACCCACACCCACACCCACACCCCCACACACCCCCCCCCCACACACACACACACACACAGTTTATCACTTTTCTACCAGCCTGGCAGTTTCTAGCCATTCCCCTCCTCCCTAGATTAGAGGGACCTTGGAAGGACCCTCTTTCCTGTTGTCAGTTTTCAGAGTTATAAACAGGTCATGTGTAGTTCAGTTGTCCTTTGTTTTCTCAACGATACATTTCTCACTCTTAACTTGTCCCACACACACATTATTGGATTATGGTCTTATTATTCTAATACATTTCACACCGTTAAATATGCTTCCTTTATCAAACACACAATAGGCATTTTTAATACACTAAAAACAAGCAAGTATACAAAAACACTGGGCTGTACACAAACAAAAGAGCGAGGGCCCCACATGACGCGCTGAAGACACCGGCCTCAGGGACGACCACAGGGGCGCGGTGCGGGTCGGTCAGGGCGCCGACGGTGAAAATCCCTGGTCAGCGAAGCATCCAGGATGTCCACCGCAGGAACCCAGCACTGCTCCTCTGGGACATACCCCTCCCAGTTGATGAGGTATTGGAGAAGGCCTGTCCCTCCCCCGACGCCTCGAATCCAGGATGTCCACCGCAGGAACCCAGCACTGCTCCTCTGGGACGTACCCCTCCCAGTCAATGAGGTACTGGAGACACCCTGTCCCTCCCCCGACGCCTCGAATCCAGGATGTCCACCGCAGGAACCCAGCACTGCTCCTCTGGGACGTACCCCTCCCAGTTGATGAGGTACTGGAGACGCCCTGTCACTCCCCCGACGCCTCGAATCCAGGATGTCCACCGCAGGAACCCAGCACTGCTCCTCTGGGACGTACCCCTTCCAGTTGATGAGGTACTGGAGACACACCGCCCGAAGCCTCGAATCCAGGACCTCCCGGACTGAGTACACCGGACCTCCCTCGATGTCCAGAGGCGGAGGCGTCACTGGGTCCAGCCTCAGCGAGGGGACCAGGCACCACTGGCCTGAGGAGAGACACATGAAAAGTCGGGTTAATGCGGTAATCAACAGGGAGTTGTAAATGGTACGTTATCTCATTAACCCTCCTCAGGACTTTAAACGGACCCACAAACCGCAGGCTCAGCTTCCGGCAGGGCAGGCAGACTCCGCGTGGAGAGCCAGACCCGGTCGACTGGGGAGAAATCAGGCGCCTCACTGCTGTGGCGGTCGGCCTGTTCCTTGTGCCGACGCACGGCGCTGGAGACGAGTGACTTCCAGCGCTGACAGCGATGGCCGCCTCGCTTCGCGTTCCTAGGAAACTATGCAGTATTTAGTTTTTTATGTGTTATTTCTTACATTGTTACCCCAGGAATTCTTAGGTTGTATTACATACAGTCGGGAGGAACTATTGGATATAAGAGCAACGTCAACTCACCAACATTACGACCAGGAATACGACTTTCCCGAAGCGGATCCTCTGTTTGGTCCACCACCCAGGACAATGGATCGGATCTCAGCTGGCGACCAGAAAACAACGGCGCCGCAGAAGGGGCAGACAGAGCGGTCTTCTGGTCAGGCGCCGTAGATGGGCACATCGCGCACCGCTCCCGAGCATACTACTCGCTAATGTCCAGTCTCTTGATAATAAGGTAGACGAAATCTGAGCAAGGGTTGCCTTCCAGAGAGACATCAGAGATTGTAATGTTCTTTGTTTCACAGAAACATGGCTCACTCGGGATACAGAGTCGGTACAGCCACCTGGCTTCTTCACGCACAGAAACAAGAATCTCTCTGGTAAGAAGGGCGGGGATGTATGCCTTGTGATTAACGAGACAATGTGTGATCATAACAACATACAGGAACTCAAGTCCTTTTGTTCACCTGACTTAGAATTCCTTACAATCAAATGCCGACCGCATTATCTACAAAGATAATTCTCTTCGATCATAATCACAGTCGTGTATTTTCCCCCCCACGCAGACACATCGACAACCCTGGAAGAACTTAATTTGACTCTATGTAAACTGGAAACCACATATCCCGAGGCTGCATTTATTGTAGCTGGGGATTTTAACAAGGCTAATCTGAAAACAGGGCTCCCTAAATTTTATCAGCATATCGAATGCGTGACACGGTCTGGAAAAACCCTGGATCATTGTTATTCTAACTTCCGCGACGCATATAAAGCCCACCGCCCCCCCGCCCTCCCTTCGGAAAATCTGACCACGACTCAATTTTGTTGCTCCCAGCCTATTGACAGAAATTAAAACAGGAAGCGCCCTTGCTCAGGTCTGTTCAACGCTGGTCCGACCAATCAGATTCCACGCTTCAAGATTGCTTCGATCACGTGGACTGGGATATGTTCCGCATAGCGTCGGACAATAACATTGATGAATATGCTGATTCGGTGAGCGAGTTTATTAGCAAGTGCATCGGTGATGTTGTACCCACAGCGTCTGGTTGTACCCAACCAGAAACCGTGGTGTGATGGCAGCATTCGCGCAAAACTGAAAGCGCGAACAACTGCCTTTAAAACAGTGTAGCTATTCCCTCCGCAAGGCAATCAAAGAAGTTAAGCATCACTATAAAGACAAAGTAAAGTCACAATTCAACGGCTCAGAACGAGAGGTATGTGGCAGCGTCTACAGTCAATCACTACAAAAGGAAAACCAGCTCAGTCACGGACCCCGATGTCTTGCTCCCAGACAAACTAAACAACTTCTTTGCTCGCTTTGAGGACAGTACAGTGCCACTGACACGGCCCGCTACCAAAACCTGTGGGCTCTCCTTCACTGCAGCCAACATGAGTAAAACATTTAAATGTGTTAAACATTGCAAGGCTGCCGACCCAAACGGCATCCCCAGCCGCATCCTCAGAGCATGTGCAGACCAGCTGGCTGGTGTGTTTATGGACATATTCAATCAATCCTTATCCCAGTCTGCTGTTCCCAATTGATTCAAGAGGGACACCATTGTTCCTGTACCCAAGAAAGCTAAGGTAACTGAGCTAAATGATAATCACCCCGTAGCACTCACTCCCGTCATCATGAAGTGCTTTGAGAGACTAGTCAAAGACCAAATCACCTACACCCTACCTGACACCCCAAACCCCCTTCAATTTGCTTACCGCCCCAATAGGCCCACAGACGACGCAATCGCAATCACACTGCATATTTCCCTAACCCATCTGGACAAGAGGAATACCTATGTAAGAATGTTGTTAATTGAATACAGCTCCGCATTTAACACCATAGTACCCTCCAAACTCGTCATTAAGCATGAGCCTCTGGGTCTCGACCCCGCCCTGTGCAACTGGGTCCTGGACTTCCTGACAGACTGCCCCCAGGTGGTGAGTCTAGGTAACAACACCTCCACCCCACTGATCCCTCAACACTGGGGCCCCACAAGGGTGCGTTCTCAGCCCTCTCCTGTACTCCCTGTTCACCATTGACTGCGCGGCCATGCACGCCTCCAACTCAATCATCAAGTTTGCAGATGACACTACAGTGGTAGGTTTGATTACATACAATGACAAGATGGCCTACAGGGAGGAGATGGGGGCCCTCGGAGTGTGGTGTCAGGAAAAAAAACCTCACACTCAATGTCAACAAAATAAAGGAGATGATGGTGGACTTCAGGAAACAGCAGAGGGAGCAGCCACCTATCCACATCGACGGGACAGTAGTGGAGAAGGTATAACGTTTTAAGTTCCTCGGCGTACACATCATGGACAAACTGAAATGGTCCACCCACACAGACAGCGTGGTGAAGAAGGTGCAGCAGAGCCTCTTCAACCTCGGGATGCTGAAGAAATTTGGCTTGTCACCAAAACTTGTCACCAAAACTTGTCACCAAAACTTTTACAGATGCACAATCGAGAGCATCCTGTCGGGCTGTATCACCGCCTGGTACGGCAACTGCTCTGCCCACACCCGTAAGGCTCTCCAGAGGGTAGTGAGGTCTGCACAATGCATCACCGGGGGCAAACTACCTGCCCTCCAGGACACCACCCGATGTCACAGGGATGCCAAAAAGATCATCAAGGACAACAACCATCCGAGCCACTTCCTGTTCACCCCGCTATCATCCAGAAGGCGAGGTCAGTACAGGTGCATCAAAGCGGGGACCGAGAGACTAAAAAACAGCTTCTATCTCAAGGCCATCAGACTGTTAAACAGCCATCACTAACATTGAGTGGCTGCTGCCAACATACTGACTCATCTCTAGCCTCTTTAATAATGAAAAAATTGGATGTAATAAAAGTATCACTATCCACTTTAAATAATGTCACCTTATATAATGTTTACATACCCTACATTACTCATCTCATGTGTATATACTGTACTCTATACCATCTACTGCATCTTGCTTATGCCGTTCGGCCATCGCTCATTCATATATTTTTATGTACATATTCTTATTCATTCCTTTACACTTGTGTGTATACGGTAGTTGTTGTGAAATTGTTAGGCTATACTACTTGTTAGATATTACCGCATGGTCGGAACTAGAAGCACAAGCATTTCGCTACCCTCGCATTAACATCTGCTAACCATGTGTATTTGACAAATACGATTTGATTTGATTTGAGTGTGCACAGAGTTCCAGATCTTCTCAGCACGCCGAAACCACTCGTCCACTGCAGTAGCCTCGGTCTGGCTCAGATGCCATGGTTCCAGGGTTGGCTGATACCCCAACACACACTGGAAAGTAGTAGGGTTCCCGATGGAACGGTGGTATGTTATGGTGTGGGAGCTGGTACCATAATCGGTGCTGGAGACTGGAGGGACTGCACACTCCTCTCCAAGCGCAGGATGGTTGCCAGCACACTGTCCATGGGGATACCGAGTCTGGAGAGACAGTCCTCGTGGTGTAGTACTGTCCCTACAATGGTTGCCAGCTCGGTCTTTCCTTCTGTCTATTTTGCGGGTTGGTTCTGTCACGCTGGTATAAAGGATTTTGGAGACAGGCATAGGAATACACAATAGGGGTTTTTAATGTCTGGTTGGGTTTTGCACAGCTCTGCCTCCATAACAACCTCCACAAGGGTGAGAATGTCCATGTTCTGGCGAGCAGTATGATTGATGCCACTTGACTTTGATGTCTCTAACTCAGCAACCCAGGCCCTTCAGAAATTACTTCAAGAAGTTGTTGGGGTGTTTTAGAACCTGTTCCAACTAAGACTGTGTGCCAGCCGGGGGAAAGAGTGGAAATGACTTGCAAGGTCAGTGGAATGGTAACGTGGGCATATTGGCTATGACCATAGGCCTTGTAGAACAACAGTGTATAACTTCTACAACATCTCACCATCTCCCTCCTTCACTGCATCCTGCATGTTGGACAGGAAGAAGCCAAAGCTGTGTTTTGCACCAGTATGTTGTTTTTTGTTGTCCCCCTCACAAGACCAGGGTGTATTCATTAGGGAAACAGATTAAAAACCAAACAGAAGCAAATAGAGCAAACAGAACGAAAAAATAATTTGAATTTGTCCAGTAGAAACTCAAATTTGCGTTTTCCATTTGGAAAGTTTTGCAACAGAATCGGCATAATGATTACACCCCTGGTTGCATTTGGCACTGAATCTATTATCAATTCGTAACGAATTGGTTCTGCCTTGCTTTATGGTTCTGCCTTGCTTTGCTGTATGTGTAAACATTTCTGCAACCTGGCATCCGACATGGGAGATGCTTCCTCTGTAGAGGTTGGCCCCTGGACGTATATCTGACTCCGGTTGCAATGTCAGTGATATCACCAAACATGAAGAATCTGTCCCTGATTTGTGACACAGTGGCATGCAGCCAGCTCCTCTTCACTTCAGGTGAACCGCTACTGACATGGTCAGGAATGAAACAGTTTGAGACATCTGTTGAGACAAATTGAAAAAAGTGTAATAACAACAATGATATGTACATATTTGTTCATGCAATAGACATTACAACAGAGCTATGATATTTCAACCACATAAAACAACTATATAATTACATGGTAAACCAATTGTAAAGGTGTCATCTCATCGCATTCTAGAATCAAAATAAGATCTCAGACATGTTGAACATTAAGCATGTAAAGTGTACTTATGCACTACTAGTTAGCTAGGAGTCCAATTAATGTTCAAGATAGCGCAGACTCATTTAATATCAAATCATGCAGTTATACACTGAGTAAATAAAACATTAAGGACACCTGCCATTTCAATCCCGAATAACAAAACAGACAAGTTTTCAGTAAAATGTACTTATTGATTATTGTAATTTTACTTGTTCTGAGGGTCATGCATGTGAGAGACCTTTAGTGATTTTTCTGATGATGCCTGTGTGGAGTGAATATTGACCATGTTCACTGACCACACCATATCCTCAGTCTAGTGCTGTGTCCATCCTGACCTGAAACCATCATCAGACCCAGAGACGCAGGCCAGGACCAGAGTCATTATGACACATTACGGAACTGGGCAACATTCCAGAAGACATTTCTGGGTTATAAAATGTATCCAATTGTAACAGAGCCATATTAATGACTTAATAAGCCTGACTCCGCAGAAGTAAAGTAGAAAGGACCCATCCATCACAATGTGAATCAGAGTGTCTCAGATGACATCACTAGTTAGCAGACCAGACATCTCTTTGTCTGAGCAGGCTAGGTCTTGGACTGATGAAGGGCAGAATCGCCTGCTGGGACAAGAACAGATAATAGTAGTTAGTATAAATGCAGCAAATATTCAGTGAACAGAGTCATTGGGGAAGGTGGACAGTGGCAGTGGTGATCCTATTATGTCAAGCTCAATGACAGATCAGTGTCAAAATATTTATCTTCTCTTCTTCTTTGTCCCTTGTTGGTTTGAGTGTGTGTGTGTAAAATGTGCAGTGCTATACTGTATATACACTGAATGTACAAAACATTAAGTGCATCTGCTCTTTCCATGACATAGACTGACCAGGTAAATCCAGATGAAGGCTATGATCCCTTGTTGATGTAATTTGTTATATCCACTTCAATCAGCGTAGATGAAGGGGAGGAGGCAGGTTAAAGAAGGATTTTTAAGCCTTGAGACAATTGGTACATGCATTGTTTTTGTGTGCCATTCAGAGGGTGAATGGGCGAGTCAAAATATTTAAATGCCTTTAAACGCTGTTTTTCACGCTCAACAGTTTCCTGTGTTTATCAAGAATGGTCCACCACCAAGAGGACATCCAGCCAACTTGACACAACTGTGGGAAGCATTGGAGTCAACATGGGCCAGCATCCCTGTGGAACGCATTAGACATCTTTTGGAGCCCATGTCCCGACGAATTGAGGCTGTTCTAAGGGCAAACGTGTGTGGGGGGAGTGGGGGGAGCAACTCAATATTAGGAAGGTGTTCCTAGTGTTTGGTATACTCAGTGTATTTACAATTTGTTTGTGACATGAACCTCATCCACAACAATCCCCATGAGGTTTCCTCAATACACTGTTGATGCCAACGTATTCCGCCACAATGACACATCCATGGAGAATGTTGGAATCATTATTAACACTACTAAATAAACTTTCCAGTGACTCCCCCAATGATGAAGATGAAGCCTAGGCTACTCACCGGTGATGGCCGATGTGCTCATGCCAATAGCCTATGTCAAGATAAGCTACTTTGAAAAGTTTGCTTTTCGCTCAGAATCGCTCAATAGTTATTGAAATATATATATTTACAGATAGATTAGTATTTTCAACAGCACGCATTTGCTTTCCAAATTGTAAACTTTTTGTCGCGTTTGCATTTAAAAATTAGCAAAAGGCAACTGACGGCCAAAACCAACCATAGATGATAGATCCCATTTAAGCCAGGACAGGCTGTCACTGCTAGTATACCCAGTATAATAGTCAAATTGCCAGGGTTAGAGATTCCAAACCCCTTCTATGGATTACATGTCTATGGCCAGAACGCAACAAGCTGTTCAGCAGTGCATTCGGAAAGAATTCAGACTCCTTGACTTTTTGCACATTTTGGTACATTACAGCCTTGTTATAAAATGTTTTAAATAGTTTTTTTCCCTCATCAATCTACACACATTACCCCATAATTACCAAGCAAAAACAGGTTTCTAGAAATGTTTGCAAATGTACTTTGTTCTGTTCATCTTTCCAGTGATCCTGACTAGTCTCCCAGTACCTGCCGCTGAAAAATATCCCCACAGCATGATGTTGCCACCACCAAAGCTTCACTGTAGGGATGGTGCCAGATTCAGGCTTGGCATTCAGGCCAAAGAGTTCGATCTTGGTTTCATCAGACCACAGAATCTTGTTTTTCATGGCCTGAGAGTCCTTTAGTCGCCTTTTGGAAAACTGCAAGTGAGCTGTCATGTGCCTTTTTACTGAGGAGTGGCTTCCGTCTGGCCACTCTGCAATAAAGGCCTGATTGGTGAAGTGCTGCTGAGATGGTTGTTCTTCTGCAACAGAGGAACTCTGGATGTCTGTGACCATCGGGTTCTTGGTCACCTACCTGACCAATGCCCTTCTCCCCCGATTACTCAGTTTGGCTGGGCTGCCAGCTCTGGGTGGTTCCAAACTTCTTCCATTTAAAAATGATGGAGGTCACTGTGCTCTTGGGGACCTTCAACACTGCAGAAATGTTTTGGGACCCTTCCCCCAATCTGTGCCACGACACAAACCTGTGTTGGAGCTCTACGGAGAATTCCTTTGACCTCACGGCCTGGTTTTTTCTCTGACATGCACTGTCAACTGTGGGACCTTATATAGTCAGGTGTGTGCCTTTCCAAATCTTGACCAATCAATTGAATTTACCACAGGTGGACTCCAATTATTAAGTTCTAGAAACATCTCACGGATGATCAATGGAAACAGGAGCTCAATTTCGAGTCAATTAGCAAAGGGTTTGAATATTTCTGCAAATAAATTATTAAAACATTTTTTTTACATTTGCAAAATTGTCAAACAACTTTTTTCACTTTGTCATTATGGGGTATTGTGTGTAGATTTATGAGGAAACCCATGTACTTAAACAGTTTTAGAATAATGCTGTAAAGTAACAACATGTGGGAAAAGTCAAGGGGTCTTCTGACTACTTTCCTAAAGCACTGTATTTGGTACACGTGATGCAAAAAAATTGCGGCCTTCCCGACTGTAAGTGCTTGTGATAAAACTTAATCCACAGCTATTTTTTAGAAGCTATTGATACTCTGTGGCTAAATTATGTTCTCTAGCGTAACATTTCAAACATTTTTTGTTCAGACAAGAGTAATATAATTGTTGAAAAAAAACGAGTTGTATAATTTTGCCAAAATTATTTCAATTTATCAGGGGATGCTGCAGCACCTCCAGCACTCCCTACTTCCCACGGCTATGGGAAACAGTGATGAGAAACGAAGAGAAACAGCATGAAACTGCCTCCAGACTGAATTATAGATGGACTCCATCTGCTGACGGAGGACAAGTCTGTCAGGCCTCCTTAGTGTCTCTCCTCTCCGGGCTCTCCAGGCACAGTGATCACACTCACACATCTCTACACTGGGAGACCCAGGGAAACTCTGGGACAGCCGGCTGTACACATCCTCTTGGTCAACTGTGAATGGCAACACCATACAGAAGCCTGGAAGATCCGTGTCACCATCAGTGTCACTTCTACTGACCTGCTCAGCATATTAAATTCAAACCCTTTCAACAGAAGTGGGAACAAAAATATATACCACACACCGGACTAGTATTAAGCGCTATACTAAAGCTTCAGTCCTTTTTTGATACTAGAACATGAAAAGCAGTTCGGTAATTGAATTTTTGTTACTTTTGGTATTTCTGCACTGGGAGTCTGAGCTGCATCGTGTTAGCTCCCCAGTCCTCACTCATGCTGCACAGATGTCCTTAGGGCAAGGCGTCCCGCCAGCGGGACACCTGTCAACAATTTCCGGTGAAATTGGAGGGCCTGCAAATCAAAATAAATAATCATACAAAATATGGATATTAAACATTTAGGTACATACAAGTGTCTTATATCGGTTAAAAGTTTAAAAAGTTCATCTAACTGCATTGTCCAATTTACAATAGGCTTTATAGCGAAAGCATGCCATGCGATTGTTTGAGGACAGCTCCCCACATCAAAATATGTTTAAACCAGCACAGGCTTCATAAAATCACAAATAGCGATTAAATATTCACCTACTTTTTAAAAATCTTCCTCTGATTTGCAATCCAAACGGTCCCAGCTACAACATGCACAGTCATTTTGTTAGATAAAATCCTTCTTTATATCCTAAAAAGTCTGTTTAGTTGATGCCATCGATTTGAGTAATCCACTCGTTCAACATGCAGAGAAAGAAATCCAAATAGCTACCACTAAACTTTGTTAAAACAGGTCAAAATGTATTTATATTTAATCCTCAGGTACCCTGAAATGTAATTAACTTCTTAAGGTATAAGGGCAGCATTTTCACTTTTGGATAAATAGCATGCCCAATTTCAACTTCCTGCTACTCATGCCAAGAATATAAGATATTAATATTATTAGTAGATTTGGATAGAACACACTCTGAAGTTTCTAAAACTGTTTGAATCATGTATGTGAGTATAATAGAACTTATGTAGCAGGCAAAACTCCGAGGACTAACCGTTCAGAAGTTTTTTTTTTTGAGGTCTCTGTCTGTTCAGTGAGTGAGTTCAGTGAGGGAAACGATATTTCTTAGGCACTTGTTTTCAGTTCCTACCGCTTCCACTGGATGTCACCAGTCTTTGGAATTTGGTTGAGGTTGAGGTTATTCATTTGTGAAATGAAGAAGTGCGGCCATCTAGGAACTGGGTAACACTGCCAAGAGTTGCGCAAGACTTGAAAAGTAGCTCGGTTTGTTGTCTTCCTGCATTGAACAGAGATAGACCCGTCTTCAATTTGATCGATTATTTACGTTTAAAAATACCTAAAGTTGTATTACAAAAGTAGTTTGAAATGTTTTGGCAAAGTTTACAGGCAACTTTTGAAATATTTTGTAGTGTCGGAAGCTGTTTTTTTCTGGATCAATCGCGCCAAAGAAATTTACATTTTGGATATATATATATATTGAATTAATCAAACAAAAAGACCAATTGTGATGCTTATAGGACATATTGGAGTGCCAACAAAAGAAACTCGTCAAAGGTAAGGCATTTTTTATATTTTATTGATGCGTTTTGTTTAGCGCCTGCAGGGTTGAAATATGCTACCCTCTTTGTTTACTGTTGTGCTATCATCAGATAATAGCTTCTTATGCTTTTGCTGAAAAGCCTTCAAATCTGACATGGCTGGATTCACAACGAGTGTAGCTTTAATTTAGTATCTTACATGTGTGATTCAATGAAAGTCTGATTTTTATATAATTTTATTTGGATTTGCCGCGCTGCATCTTCCCTCGCTTTTGGCCAAGTGGGACGCAAGCGTCCCCTATACCATAAGAAGTTAAACTATAATATTTCATACGGAAGGAAGTATGTTCAATACAAAAGCAAAATAAGCAGGTGCACGTCCTCTTCGTCATGCGCGCACAGACTGATTTCCAACTGTGAATCCCAGTGCTAAAACTCAAAAGTCTTCCTCATTTGGGAAGAAACAAGCCTGAAAACTTGAAGAAAGACTGCTGACATCTAGTGGAAGCCATAGGAATTGCAATCTGGGAGCTGGATTTGGATATGACCCTATGTGTTCCATTGGAAGGGCTGTTGGTTTTTCTTGGGATTTCCATTGGTTTTTCTTGGGATTGTCTCCTACCATATCAATTGTGTTATGGTCTCATACATTATTTTAATATTTCTACAAACTTCAAAGTGTTTTCTATCCAATGATACCAATTATATGCATATCCTGGCTTTTGGGCCTGAGTCACAGGCATGTCAATCAGACAGGAAGTGGAGAAAAATAGACCCTACCTAGCCTGAAGAGGTTTTAATTGTAATTACAATTGTAATCAACACACTTGAATATTGCGACACAGCATGTAGAAATGTAAGAATTGCTGTTCACAGAACAATGTCTATACAGGCTAGAACACTTTACAATGCAAGAAGATACTGGTAGCTTCCAGCTTTATAGGCTAATTTTCCTTGCTAGCTGACACCTAAAGCTAACATCAATTCTTACCTTAGTACTTTGTTTGTGATAATAGTCAAACCATAATGCAAAAAATGCTGTTTTCCAAGCTGATTATCACCAAACACTTTATTCATTCCCTTATTAGGTCTCTCTCTCAAATCTCTACGAAAGAGATATTGTCTCAGCGAACTGACTCTGCTCCAATGGGCCAGCCCCATAGAAATAGAATGAATAGAAAGGGGTTCTCCATTCAAGTCAATGATGGCATAATGGGTGGACTGGCAGCCATTTTGAGTGTACCCATAGCTTGGTTTCAAATGTACAGGTTAAGACAAGAGGATTCTAATATCCCATAACTCTTTGCGTCACTACTAAACAAGGGACCAGCTTCTGCATTTGGAAGAACTGGGATTGTATGGTAGCAGTATGGAAAGTTTGCCATCAAAGTGAAAAATAAACACAATTGAGTGAACAACTAAGCAAACACATAGCATAACTGCTTTACTGCCATTCTATTTATTTAAACGTTTACAAAATATCATACAGCCACTTTATTACTGGATTTCACGACTGCTGGTCATGTTTTCAATGCTAATCCTGCAGAAACCAGCAATGGCGCTAGTCTCATTAATTTCTTCCTTTTTCAAACGCTTCCGCATTTAATTATTACTGTTTCTTCAACCTAGTTAGACAGTTAGACATCGGATGAGTCAGGGCTTGCAAACTTTCACGGATTACAAAGGGAAACCCAGCAGTGAGCTGCCCAGTGACGCGAGCCTACCAGATGAGCTAAATACCCTCTATGCTCGCATCGAGGAAAGCAACACTGAACCATGCATGAGAGCACCAGCTGTTCTGGACGACTGTGTGATCACGCTCTTCATAGCCAATGTGAGAAAACCTTTGAAAAGGTTAACATTCACAAGGCCTCAGGGCCAGATGGATTACCAGGATGCATACTCAGAGCATGCGCTGACCAGCTGGCAAGTCTCTTTACTGACATTTTTAACCTCTCCCTGACCCAGTCTGTAATACTTACATGTTTCAAGTAGACCACCATAGTCCCTGTGCCCAAGAACGCCAAGGTAACCTTTCTAAATGACTATCGCCCTGCAGCACTCACATCTGTAGCCATGAAATTATTTGAAAGGCTGGTCATGGCTCACATCAACATCCCAGACACCCTGGACGCACTTCAATTTACACCACTCCTTCCGAAGCTTGGCATTGCGCATGGTGACCTTAGGCTTGTGTGCGGCTGCTCGGCCATGGAACCCCATTTCATGAAACTCCCAACGAACAGTTCTTGTGCTGCCGTTGCTTCCAGAGGCAGTTTGGAACTCGTAGTGACTTTTGCAACCGGGGACAGACAAGTTTTACGCGTTACGTGCTTCGGCACTCAACGGTCCCTTTTCTGTGACCTTGTGTGGTCTAACACGTCGCAGCTGAGCCGTTGTTGCTCCTAGACTTTTCCATTACAGGAGGTTGGTGGCACCTTAACTGGGGAGGACGGGCTTGTGATAATGGCTGGAGTGGAATCAGTGGAATGGTATCAAATACATCAAGCAAATGGAAACCATTTATTTGATGCCATTCCATTTACTACGTTCCAGCCATTTTTATGAGCTGTCCTCCCTTCAGCAGAATCCACTGGTTTCCACTTCACAATAACAGCACTTATAGTTGACCGGGGCAGCTCTAGCAGGGCAGACATTTGACAAAATGACTTGTTGGAAAGGTGACATTCTATGACGGTGCCACGTTGAAAGTCACTGAGCTCTTCAGTAGGAGCCATTCTACTGCCAATGTTTGGCTATAGAGATTGCATGGCTGTGTGCTTGGTTTTATTCACCTGTCAGCAACGAGTGTGGCTGAAATTGCCGAATCCACTCATTTTGAAGTGGTGCCCACATACTTTTACATATCTCATCACTTTTTACATGTTGCAGATTTAACACTGTTGAAGAGGCTGGAGTGAAGTACCTCAGGGCTAT
Source organism: Oncorhynchus mykiss (assembly GCF_013265735.2). Lineage (NCBI taxonomy): Eukaryota > Metazoa > Chordata > Actinopteri > Salmoniformes > Salmonidae > Oncorhynchus > Oncorhynchus mykiss. The sequence goes on along the minus strand of NC_048567.1, from coordinate 17,206,290 downwards.
TATGCTACTCCTACACACAGGGGCTTAAGTAATCACTCACTCACTCACTCCCCCCCCCCCCCCCCCCCCCCCCCACACACACACACACACAAACTCACACTCACACTCACACTCACACTCACACTCACACTCACACTCACACACATACAGCACCGAGCTACAGTGAAAACTGCAGTTCTTGAGGAGCCCTAGACCAAAAGAAAAAACTAATATAAATGCATAACAGTGATTAGGAGTACCACTCAGCCGACTCAGAAAGATCTTGCATTACATTGTGAATCAGAGTAAGTGCTGGTGAATCTGTGTGGCTCCTCCCACTCCATTACTGACAAAACATCAGCAGTGTCACCAGACTGATTATAGTGCAGCAGGGGACAAAGGTAATGCAATTCAATGGACCTGCTGCATCTCCTTCATATAATAATTACCATGGGGAGTAGAAAGTGGCTGTGGTGCAGTTAAACACAGACACACACAGGTATCATTAAACCATATACTGAAGTAAGAGATATTGTCATTCAACCATCAAAATGGTGCAAGTCTATTTGGCTGAAATAATTCAAACCTATCGAGACCAATGGGGACTGTGTGGCTTACTTCAATTGCCAGTTGCATGTACTGTAGGTCAACATAGTATATTCAACCATCTATGTATATATGGCAAAAATAATAGCCTTTACACAGACCAAAAGCTAAAGCAATTCCCCTAAAATGGAAACTGTGTATAGCTAAACTTCATCTGCCAGATTCTCCCTTACACTGCCATTGGCTTGTATTTACCCTGTAGCCCTGGCACCGTACAGTACCTACCCTACCAGAACCCCAGCTTTAAATGGTCAGCCCCTGACACTTAACACCTCACGTAGCAGTATAAAATTACTCCTTTAAACTTCCCTCCTACCTCAATCTCAGACTTTCATTGAGGATTACTTCAAAAACTGCTGTGAGCTACTTTCTTCCCTCGGGGCCAGCTCTTTTTTCCTTCGGGTTTTAATTTTTCAGTTAGCCGAGGGGTCAAATGTTCCCACTGGCGGCAGCCATTATGCATTGTGATTTTCTAAATGAATGCTGACGCAATTAAGAAATTGTAGTGGAGGGAATTAGATGACATTAATTAAAAGGAATAAAAAGAGGGAAGAGAGGGAAGATGCGAAAGAGGGAGGCCCATTGTGATGGGGGTGCCGGGTGCCATAGGTGGCCCGGGCTGGCCTACTGATTTACATGATCTGTAGACTTAAGCGTTTCTGCCTGCGATGCAATGGGGCTGGCTGCGGCTGGCTGGGGCTTTCTCTGACTGACCCTGCTGACCCTGCAGAAGAAGCGGAGGGGAGTGAAGCCCCCAGGCAGCGAGCGGAGAACAGCTTCTTCCTGGTATATTGTTTCTGTAGGCGTCAGATAATGGATTATGTCCAGAAGGAGAGGGAGAGAGGATGGAAGATGTTGCCAGAGCAATGAGGTGACATGAGAGAGGTCAGCCTAGGTGAGAGTATGTCTGGTTTCCTCTTAGCAGGCAATGAGCGTGTGTGCGGTGTGTGTGTGTGTGTGTGTGTGTGTGTGTGTGTGTGTGTGTGTGTGTGTGTGCATGCGTGTGTGTGGGTGAATGTGTACCAACCAAGGGTTTTGAAAAGTTGAACTGTGTTAAACAAAGAACTTTGTCATCGTAAAATTTTTATAACATTCTTCTTCATTTACGACTTCTGTTAAGCGAAAGAAAATGAAAACTTTATGAATCTTTCATGCTTGAAAAAGCTGCTAATAATAAATAACTTAAATGTGAGCTCTGTACTAGCTCCTGCTTCCTCCTCCTCCTCTCTCTCTCTCTCTCTCTCTCTCTCTCTCTCTCTCTCTCTCTCTCTCTCTCTCTCCTCATCCTTTGTTTCTTCCTCTCTTCTGTCATTCCTCCTGACCTTCAACAAACAAAGGATTTAAAATTCTCACAAGAAGAGTCAAATAAAACTTCCTTCAGGGCACTACTCCACCCTTTAGTCTGCAGACAAACAATTATAGGGAACTCTCAGCGGCTGTCAAACAGCTAGCATCTATAGAGGCTTTCTCATCTTCCTGTATTTATGACGGAACATGTGATTAAGACAATTGAAGACCGCTTTCAGCAGGAATCACAAATGTGAACAGCGTGAGCACTGTGTACTCCAACCATCTTTATTCATTTGAGATGCTCTGCATCTGAGAGAGCCGGAGCTGCCAGCTTTTCAATGCACAATCAATTCAGTCCAGCACCGTGTGTGCATCCAGTATACATCAAAAAAAGAGTTTGAAAAGTTTCTTACTAAAAACTTAGACTTGTTTGTAAAAATAAATTGCAAATCTTTACGCTCACTACCTGGTGTTGATTGACGAGATATAAAACCTCTGTTTATTTTATTTTTTCTCTCTCTCATCTCTGCTGATGCAATTAAGGACGAACGAGCAAATTGCTAAGCCAGAAAACAAATATTCTACCAGCAGGGAAAGATGTGTTATTAGGGAAAGATGCTTGCTTCCATGTTGTTTCAGTAATCACTCATATGTGTGAGCACTGCTACAGTACCTGCCTCTCCTTGTGGGCACAACAAACAACAACTATTTGCCAGTCAAATCACTTTGGATTCCCATTGTATAGAGCTAAAGTGGCAGACAGCAGTAGGTACTACCGAGACCATAGCTGCTATCTTCACACCAATCTCTATATGAGGTTCCTATTCATTGGTATTTAAAGAAAACAAAAGCTTCATGGCCCGTATTCAATAAGTGTCTCAGAACAGAAGTGCTTATTATATTGACAGGGGGGACCTGATCCTAGATCAGCACTCCTACTCTGAGATTCTGTGAATACGGGATCATATTCCCTCTCACTTCAATCCCACTCCTAAAGGTAGAGCTAGGGGCCATCTAAGGTATTTGGGGCACCGCCAGGATCTTTCACAATTCATTTTTCACACTTTGCCAGAATTCGCCTCCCTCGATCTTGTTGTACTCAGCATTCCATATTGGTGATGCAATTAAGTAATCTTTGAAATCATTTTGCTGTAAAAACGTTGGGACTGGAGTGAGAAGCGAGAAATTTGATTTATTGTCTGCTGGAAATGGAACATAAATATTGATTGAATTAATTACAGCAACAAGGAAAGAGCAGAAGGGAGGTGGCTCCATCACTGATGAGACTAACTAAAGGGGTTATCCTTAAGAAGAAAATAAATACATTACCTCAAACTTCTCAGAACACTGAACATTTATCTGTCGTCAGCCTCTCACCCCTCCAGCGTCTCCATTACTCTGCTGTCTCCTGGAGTCAAGTGGACATCTAAATCCACCTACTCCGACTCTATGTCCTCATCTAGTCAAAGTCAGTAATTTACTGCAGCTTCACCAAAGATGTTAAAAACTTCCGCACTGTAAATCTTTTTTGTTATTATTAGACAGAAAGAAAACACCATTAGCCTTACGGTTCAGTTGAGTTTATACAAATTATTCCCAGCTTTATGGCACAATTTGGCCTCTCTATTTTTTGTTTTGTCCCTGTACCAACCCTACTGTGTTTTCAGAGTAAAATGATTAGATACTAAGATATTCGCCAGTGATGCAATTGATTACTAGCATGGTGGGCAATTTCTTGTCAACATACTGGCTATGTGATTCGGTATCATCACTATACACACATGACCTTCAGTTAATCTGACGAGATCGGTTCATGGTTGAGGTGTGTGTGTAACGGAGGCCTCCACTCAGTGTTGAGACTTAAATGTTCTTTAATGAACATAATTACCACAGACCCAGAGCTCTCTGGCAGCCCACTGCTTTAGTGACTGACTGAGCGTCCTTTCCTCTCTCTCCCCAAGTCTTTCTTATTCTAAATGCCATTTGCAAATGCTATGCAGGGCGACTTAAAAATCCATTTCCCACTTCACTTCCCTGTTCGCAGTTAATTTGTCTTGCCCAGTATTCCTATGTTTTGCGTATCGATTTGCTGCTGCCTGCTCCTGTCCAGGCGGTATGTTCTGGGCGCTCCGGGGCTGAAGGGGACCTTCAAAGGGAAGCGGTCGGTAATGGAGTCATCTCCTCGTTATCCTCCATGTCCCTGGGATCAGGCCAGAACAGAAACAAACAGGCCAGACTGGACCAGGCCAGACTGGACCAGGCTGGAGCAGATTAGACCAGACCAGACCCGACCGTGTGCCATAGATCTGACTCCGTCCAGATCAGAGGAAGAAAACTGTGTCACTAAAACAGAACTCACCTATGAACAGATAACAGTAGGAAATTATATGTTTCTCCTTATAATCCAAGACAGATCCAAGTCGCGTTGTATAGTTTGCACAAAGGAATATGTTTTCTACATCATTCTGGCATTGTTGAACAGAATGTGAATCACTGGTCAAGAGCCCCCATATTTCCTGGAGTGCCGGGGATGCTAGGAACACAGTTAAAGACAGACACACACACACACACACACACACACACACACACACACACACACACACACACACACACACACACACACACACACACACACACAGGCACACACCCAGGCACACAGACACACACACAGACACACACACAGACACAGACACACAGTGGCAGGTAGGTAAGTGGGTTTCGTGTGTGGAGCTAACAAGCCAAGTGGCTATATTTAGCTTGCAGACACCTGTCAGGTTCAGACAAGCAGAGCGGAGCAACAAACAAGACTCAGTTACACCAGGTCTGTCAGGAGGAATGGGCCAAAATTCACCCAACTTATTGTGGAAGGCTACCCAAAATGTTTGACCCAAGTTAAACAATTTAAAGGCAATGCTACCAAATACTAATTGAGTGTATGTAAACTTCTGACCCACTGGGAAAGTGATGAAAGAAATAAAAGCTGAAATAAATAATTATCTCTACTACTATTCTGACATTTCATTTCACATTCTTAAAATACAGTGGTGATCCTAACTGACCTAAGACAGGGAATTTGTACTCGGATTAAATGTTAGGAATTGTGAAAAACTGAGTTTAAATGTATTTGGCTAAGGTGTATGTAAACTTCTGACTTCAACTGTATATTATATATATACATATTGTACGGTCTCATTGAGACAAGTTTATTTAATAATTTGGTGTGATTCCAGCCTGAGCTGTGCTGTATCAAGCCTGGAGCTGGTGTTGTGGTTCGTGACCAACAGAGAGAGAGAGTTGCCTGCCACTGGAGGATGTGCGTGTCAACCAGGGTACTCCTTCATTTCCTACTATGAGAGAAATCAGCTCTGTGGGTATCTATTGTACATCCGACCCACCCAACCAATCCACACAATACCATCACAACAACCCTGAGGCCTTCACTTTTCCTTCAGTCAAGAGTTTAATGACACACACACACGCGCACACACAAACACACACACGCGCGCACACACACACACACAAACTACTGATGAAACTGATGAAACCCAGACTCTGCATTTTACATCTTTTCATAGAGTTGGCATATTACAGAAGGATGTAAATGACAATATTTAATTCCCACCTGACATACAATCATAATGTAATGAATTGCTGATGTCATGGATGTGGGCCCTGTCACAGGAACCTGATGACAGCAGCAATTACAGAAACACTTTGAAAAGATTCTGGAGGCGGAAAAAATATTCTGTAGTCAGGATCAATAGCATAAAACCTCAGCTCACTCAGACAGCTCAGAGAGATGGACAGGTTTCTCAATCCATATAGCAGAGCCCTACATGCAGGGAAACACAGCAAAAAGAAAACATGCGAGGTGAGTTTGTATTGTATTGTATACATTCATTTATTGTGAATCCTGGAGGAATAAATAGTTCAGCTCCTAGCCAGAAGGGTTCCAGAAGGGTTTTTCATCTGTCCCCATAGGAGAAACCATTTTGGTTCCAGGTACAAAGAACGATTTTGTGTTCCGTGTAGAACCCTCTGTGTAAAGGGTTCTACGTGAAACTCAAAAGGGTTCTAGCTGGAAACAAAGGGGTTCTACCCTGAACCAAAAATGGTTCTTTAAAGTTTTCTCCTATGGGGACAGCTGAAGAACCCTTTAAGATTCTAGATAGCACCTTTTTTTCTAAGAGTGTAACATAATGAAATCTATTCATGATCACAATCCTGACATGACATTTCCCTAATGAAATACAATCCTGTCATGATGTATGACCACTACTTGGATATTTCTACTTATAACAGCATGCAATCCACTCAACCCTGTCTGATAGCCAGGTCCCATGGAAGGGATCTGTTAGTGACTCATATCTGATTAGTCGTTTGGGAGCAGCTGTGGAGCGTTTGATTGGTGCGTGGGGCTGGAATGCCTGTGTGTCAGGTTGTGCCCTCTCCAACCTGCCTGTGTGTGTGGCCCTCTGTTGATCTGTGTCTAGTTGGTCAGGGAGGGAAACCATCTGATACCTGATGACTATTAGAGTG